>NC_044555.1:53708424-53716040 GCF_007565055.1 Rhinopithecus roxellana | reverse complement strand
CTTGGAACAGTTTGCTAACACTGTTCTCGTGGATTCTGCAAGGTATATTTGGGAGCTCATTGAGGGCTAGGGTGAAAAAAGGAATTCTCCTCACATAATAACTAAAGAGAAGCTTTCTGAGAAACTGCATTGCCATGTGTGAATGCAACTCTCAGAGTTACACGTTTCTCTTCAGTGATCAGTTTGTTAACACAGTTTTCTGGAAATCTGCAATTTGGTATTTCATAGCGCAATGAACCTGACGGTGACAAAGGAAATATCCAGAGAGGAAACCCTAGAAAGAAGCTTTCTTAGAAACTTCTTTGATTGTTGATGTGTGAATCATCTCACAGAGTTACACTTATGTTTCGTGGAGCAGTCCATTAACACTGTCTTTGAGGAAGCTGAGAAGGGCTTCCTTGGATCGCATTGAGGCCTACGCTGATAAAGGAAATTTCATCCGTTCAAAACGTGAAAGAGCTTTCTTAGAAACTTCTTTCTGATCTGTGAATTCATCTCACAGAGTTACAAGCTCTGCCTCAAGAAGCAGTTTGGCTAACACTCTTTTCGTGGAATCTGCAAAGTGATATTTGGTAGCCCATAGGGGCCCATGGTGGAAAAGGAAATGTCCTCACATAATCACTACAGAGAAACTTTCTGAGAGATTGCTTTCTGATGTGTGACTTCATCACACAGAGTTCCACCCTTCCCTTCTTGGAACAGTTTGCTAACACTGTTCTCGTGGATTCTGCAAAGGTACATTTTGAGCTCATTGAGGGCTAGGGTGAAAAAGGAATTCTCCTCACATAATAACTAAAGAGAAGCTTTCTGAGAAACTGCATTGCCATGTGTGAATGGCAACTCTACAGAGTTACACGTTTCTCTTCAGTGATCAGTTTGTTAACACAGTTTTCTGGAAATCTGCAATTGGTATTTTCATAGCGCAATGAACCTGACGGTGACAAAGGAAATATCCAGAGAGGAAACCTAGAAAGAAGCTTTCTTAGAAACTTCTTGGTGATGTGTGAATTCATCTCACAGAGTTACACTTATGTTTCGTGGAGCAGTCCATTAACACTGTCTTTGAGGAAGCTGAGAAGGGCTTCCTTGGATCGCATTGAGGCCTACGCTGATAAAGGAAATTTCATCCGTTCAAAACGTGAAAGAAGCTTTCTGAGAAACTTCTTTCTGATCTGTGAATTCATCTCACAGAGTTACAAGCTCTGCCTCAAGAAGCAGTTTGCTAACACTCTTTTCGTGGAATCTGCAAAGTGATATTGGTAGCCCATAGGGGCCCATGGTGGAAAAGGAAATGTCCTCACATAATCACTACAGAGAAACTTTCTGAGAGATTGCTTTCTGATGTGTGACTTCATCACACAGAGTTCCACCCTTCCCTTCTTGGAACAGTTTGCTAACACTGTTCTCGTGGATTCTGCAAAGGTATATTTGGGAGCTCATTGAGGGCTAGGGTGAAAAAGGAATTCTCCTCACATAATAACTAAAGAGAAGCTTTCTGAGAAACTGCATTGCCATGTGTGAATGCAACTCTCAGAGTTACACGTTTCTCTTCAGTGATCAGTTTGTTAACACAGTTTTCTGGAAATCTGCAATTTGGTATTTCATAGCGCAATGAACCTGACGGTGACAAAGGAAATATCCAGAGAGGAAACCTAGAAAGAAGCTTTCTTAGAAACTTCTTGGTGATGTGTGAATTCATCTCACAGAGTTACACTTATGTTTCGTGGAGCAGTCCATTAACACTGTCTTTGAGGAAGCTGAGAAGGGCTTCCTTGGATCGCATTGAGGCCTACGCTGATAAAGGAAATTTCATCCGTTCAAAACGTGAAAGAAGCTTTCTGAGAAACTTCTTTCTGATCTGTGAATTCATCTCACAGAGTTACAAGCTATGCCTCAAGAAGCAGTTTGCTAACACTCTTTTCGTGGAATCTGCAAAGTGATATTTGGTAGCCCATAGGGGCCCATGGTGGAAAAGGAAATGTCCTCACATAATCACTACAGAGAAACTTTCTGAGAGATTGCTTTCTGATGTGTGACTTCATCACACAGAGTTCCACCCTTCCCTTCTTGGAACAGTTTGCTAACACTGTTCTCGTGGATTCTGCAAAGGTATATTTGGGAGCTCATTGAGGGCTAGGGTGAAAAAGGAATTCTCCTCACATAATAACTAAAGAGAAGCTTTCTGAGAAACTGCATTGCCATGTGTGAATGCAACTCTCAGAGTTACACGTTTCTCTTCAGTGATCAGTTTGTTAACACAGTTTTCTGGAAATCTGCAATTTGGTATTTCATAGCGCAATGAACCTGACGGTGACAAAGGAAATATCCAGAGAGGAAACCTAGAAAGAAGCTTTCTTAGAAACTTCTTGGCTGATGTGTGAATTCATCTCACAGAGTTACACTTATGTTTCGTGGAGCAGTCCATTAACACTGTCTTTGAGGAAGCTGAGAAGGGCTTCCTTGGATCGCATTGAGGCCTACGCTGATAAAGGAAATTTCATCCGTTCAAAACGTGAAAGAGCTTTCTTAGAAACTTCTTTCTGATCTGTGAATTCATCTCACAGAGTTACAAGCTCTGCCTCAAGAAGCAGTTTGCTAACACTCTTTTCGTGGAATCTGCAAAGTGATATTTGGTAGCCCATAGGGGCCCATGGTGGAAAAGGAAATGTCCTCACATAATCACTACAGAGAAACTTTCTGAGAGATTGCTTTCTGATGTGTGACTTCATCACACAGAGTTCCACCCTTCCCTTCTTGGAACAGTTTGCTAACACTGTTCTCGTGGATTCTGCAAAGGTATATTTGGGAGCTCATTGAGGGCTAGGGTGAAAAAGGAATTCTCCTCACATAATAACTAAAGAGAAGCTTTCTGAGAAACTGCATTGCCATGTGTGAATGCAACTCACAGAGTTACACGTTTCTCTTCAGTGATCAGTTTGTTAACACAGTTTTCTGGAAATCTGCAATTTGGTATTTCATAGCGCAATGAACCTGACGGTGACAAAGGAAATATCCAGAGAGGAAACCTAGAAAGAAGCTTTCTTAGAAACTTCTTGGTGATGTGTGAATTCATCTCACAGAGTTACACTTATGTTTCGTGGAGCAGTCCATTAACACTGTCTTTGAGGAAGCTGAGAAGGGCTTCCTTGGATCGCATTGAGGCCTACGCTGATAAAGGAAATTTCATCCGTTCAAAACGTGAAAGAAGCTTTCTGAGAAACTTCTTTCTGATCTGTGAATTCATCTCACAGAGTTACAAGCTATGCCTCAAGAAGCAGTTTGCTAACACTCTTTTCGTGGAATCTGCAAAGTGATATTTGGTAGCCCATAGGGGCCCATGGTGGAAAAGGAAATGTCCTCACATAATCACTACAGAGAAACTTTCTGAGAGATTGCTTTCTGATGTGTGACTTCATCACACAGAGTTCACCCTTCCCTTCTTGGAACAGTTTGCTAACACTGTTCTCGTGGATTCTGCAAAGGTATATTTGGGAGCTCATTGAGGGCTAGGGTGAAAAAGGAATTCTCCTCACATAATAACTAAAGAGAAGCTTTCTGAGAAACTGCATTGCCATGTGTGAATGCAACTCTCAGAGTTACACGTTTCTCTTCAGTGATCAGTTTGTTAACACAGTTTTCTGGAAATCTGCAATTTGGTATTTCATAGCGCAATGAACCTGACGGTGACAAAGGAAATATCCAGAGAGGAAACCTAGAAAGAAGCTTTCTTAGAAACTTCTTGGCTGATGTGTGAATTCATCTCACAGAGTTACACTTATGTTTCGTGGAGCAGTCCATTAACACTGTCTTTGAGGAAGCTGAGAAGGGCTTCCTTGGATCGCATTGAGGCCTACGCTGATAAAGGAAATTTCATCCGTTCAAAACGTGAAAGGAGCTTTCTTAGAAACTTCTTTCTGATCTGTGAATTCATCTCACAGAGTTACAAGCTATGCCTCAAGAAGCAGTTTGCTAACACTCTTTTCGTGGAATCTGCAAAGTGATATTTGGTAGCCCATAGGGGCCCATGGTGGAAAAGGAAATGTCCTCACATAATCACTACAGAGAAAATTTCTGAGAGATTGCTTTCTGATGTGTGACTTCATCACACAGAGTTCCACCCTTCCCTTCTTGGAACAGTTTGCTAACACTGTTCTCGTGGATTCTGCAAAGGTATATTTGGGAGCTCATTGAGGGCTAGGGTGAAAAAGGAATTCTCCTCACATAATAACTAAAGAGAAGCTTTCTGAGAAACTGCATTGCCATGTGTGAATGCAACTCTCAGAGTTACACGTTTCTCTTCAGTGATCAGTTTGTTAACACAGTTTTTCTGGAAATCTGCAATTTGGTATTTCATAGCGCAATGAACCTGACGGTGACAAAGGAAATATCCAGAGAGGAAACCTAGAAAGAAGCTTTCTTAGAAACTTCTTGGTGATGTGTGAATTCATCTCACAGAGTTACACTTATGTTTCGTGGAGCAGTCCATTAACACTGTCTTTGAGGAAGCTGAGAAGGGCTTCCTTGGATCGCATTGAGGCCTACGCTGATAAAGGAAATTTCATCCGTTCAAAACGTGAAAGGAGCTTTCTTAGAAACTTCTTTCTGATCTGTGAATTCATCTCACAGAGTTACAAGCTATGCCTCAAGAAGCAGTTTGCTAACACTCTTTTCGTGGATTCTGCAAAGTGATATTTGGTAGCCCATAGGGCCCCATGGTGGAAAAGGAAATGTCCTCACATAATCACTACAGAGAAACTTTCTGAGAGATTGCTTTCTGATGTGTGACTTCATCACACAGAGTTTCCACCCTTCCCTTCTTGGAACAGTTTGCTAACACTGTTCTCGTGGATTCTGCAACGGTATATTTGGGAGCTCATTGAGGGCTAGGGTGAAAAAGGAATTCTCCTCACATAATAACTAAAGAGAAGCTTTCTGAGAAACTGCATTGCCATGTGTGAATGCAACTCTCAGAGTTACACGTTTCTCTTCAGTGATCAGTTTGTTAACACAGTTTTCTGGAAATCTGCAATTTGGTATTTCATAGCGCAATGAACCTGACGGTGACAAAGGAAATATCCAGAGAGGAAACCTAGAAAGAAGCTTTCTTAGAAACTTCTTGCTGATGTGTGAATTCATCTCACAGAGTTACACTTATGTTTCGTGGAGCAGTCCATTAACACTGTCTTTGAGGAAGCTGAGAAGGGCTTCCTTGGATCGCATTGAGGCCTACGCTGATAAAGGAAATTTCATCCGTTCAAAACGTGAAAGGAGCTTTCTTAGAAACTTCTTTCTGATCTGTGAATTCATCTCACAGAGTTACAAGCTCTGCCTCAAGAAGCAGTTTGCTAACACTCTTTTCGTGGAATCTGCAAAGTGATATTTGGTAGCCCATAGGGGCCCATGGTGGAAAAGGAAATGTCCTCACATAATCACTACAGAGAAACTTTCTGAGAGATTGCTTTCTGATGTGTGACTTCATCACACAGAGTTCCACCCTTCCCTTCTTGGAACAGTTTGCTAACACTGTTCTCGTGGATTCTGCAAAGGTATATTTGGGAGCTCATTGAGGGCTAGGGTGAAAAAGGAATTCTCCTCACATAATAACTAAAGAGAAGCTTTCTGAGAAACTGCATTGCCATGTGTGAATGCAACTCTCAGAGTTACACGTTTCTCTTCAGTGATCAGTTTGTTAACACAGTTTTCTGGAAATCTGCAATTTGGTATTTCATAGCGCAATGAACCTGACGGTGACAAAGGAAATATCCAGAGAGGAAACCTAGAAAGAAGCTTTCTTAGAAACTTCTTGCTGATGTGTGAATTCATCTCACAGAGTTACACTTATGTTTCGTGGAGCAGTCCATTAACACTGTCTTTGAGGAAGCTGAGAAGGGCTTCCTTGGATCGCATTGAGGCCTACGCTGATAAAGGAAATTTCATCCGTTTCAAACGTGAAAGGAAGCTTTCTTAGAAACTTCTTTCTGATCTGTGAATTCATCTCACAGAGTTACAAGCTCTGCCTCAAGAAGCAGTTTGCTAACACTCTTTTGTGGAATCTGCAAAGTGAATTTGGTATTAGCCCATTAGGGGCCCCATGGTGGAAAAGGAAATGTCCTCACATAATCACTACAGAGAAACTTTCTGAGGATTGCTTTCTGATGTGTGACTTCATCACACAGAGTTCCACCCTTCCCTTCTTGGAACAGTTTGCTAACACTGTTCTCGTGGATTCTGCAAAGGTATATTTGGGAGCTCATTGAGGGCTAGGGTGAAAAGGGAATTCTCCTCACATAATAACTAAAGAGAAGCTTTCTGAGAAACTGCATTGCCATGTTTGAATGCAACTCTCAGAGTTACACGTTCTCTTCAGTGATCAGTTTGTTAACACAGTTTTCTGGAATCTGCAATTTGGTATTTCATAGCGCAATGAACCTGACGGTGACAAAGGAAATATCCAGAGAGGAAACCTAGAAAGAAGCTTCTTAGAAACTCTTGGTGATGTGTGAATTCAATCTCACAGAGTTCCACTTTGTTTCGTGGGAGCAGTCCATTAACACTGTCTTTGAGGAAGCTGAGAATGGCTTCCTTGCGATGCATTGAGGACCTACGCTGACTAAGGAAAAATTTCATCCCGTTCAAAACGTGAAAGAACGCTTTCTGCGAAATTCTTTCTGAATCTGTGAATTCATCTCCCAGAGTTACAAGCTCTGCCTCAAGAACGCGTTTTGCTAACACTCTTTCGTTGGAATTGCACGTGATATTTGGTAGCCCATAGGGGCCCATGGGGAAAAGGAAATGTCCTCCACAACACTACAGAGAACCTTTCTGAGATATGCTTTTCTGAGTGTGACTTCATCCACAGAGTTCCACCCTTCCCTCTTGGAACAGTTTCATAACACTGTTTCTGGGGCTTCTGCAAAAGGTCTGGTTGGGAGCTCATTGAGGGCTAGGGTGATTGCAAAAGGAATTCTCCTCACATAATAACTAAAGAGAAGCTTTCTGAGAAACTGCATTGCCATGTGTGAATGCAACTCTCAGAGTTACACGTTTCTCTTCAGTGATCAGTTTGTTAACACAGTTTTCTGGAAATCTGCAATTTGGTATTTCATAGCGCAATGAACCTGACGGTGACAAAGGAAATATCCAGAGAGGAAACCTAGAAAGAAGCTTTCTTAGAAACTTCTTGCTGATGTGTGAATTCATCTCACAGAGTTACACTTATGTTTCGTGGAGCAGTCCATTAACACTGTCTTTGAGGAAGCTGAGAAGGGCTTCCTTGGATCGCATTGAGGCCTACGCTGATAAAGGAAATTTCATCCGTTCAAAACGTGAAAGAGCTTTCTAGAAACTTCTTTCTGATCTGTGAATTCATCTCACAGAGTTACAAGCTCTGCCTCAAGAAGCAGTTTGCTAACACTCTTTTCGTGGAATCTGCAAAGTGATATTTGGTAGCCCATAGGGGCCCATGGTGGAAAAGGAAATGTCCTCACATAATCACTACAGAGAAACTTTCTGAGAGATTGCTTTCTGATGTGTGACTTCATCTGACAGAGTTACGCCAGTGTTTTTGGAACCGTTTGCTAGCTGTTTCCGTGGATTCCGAGAATGATATATTCAGA
>NC_044555.1:53685828-53708324 GCF_007565055.1 Rhinopithecus roxellana | reverse complement strand
ACTAAAGAGAAGCTTTCTGAGAAACTGCATTGCCATGTGTGAATGCAACTCTCAGAGTTACACGTTTCTCTTCAGTGATCAGTTTGTTAACACAGTTTTCTGGAAATCTGCAATTTGGTATTTCATAGCGCAATGAACCTGACGGTGACAAAGGAAATATCCAGAGAGGAAACCTAGAAAGAAGCTTTCTTAGAAACTTCTTGGTGATGTGTGAATTCATCTCACAGAGTTACACTTATGTTTCGTGGAGCAGTCCATTAACACTGTCTTTGAGGAAGCTGAGAAGGGCTTCCTTGGATCGCATTGAGGCCTACGCTGATAAAGGAAATTTCATCCGTTCAAAACGTGAAAGAAGCTTTCTGAGAAACTTCTTTCGATCTGTGAATTCATCTCACAGAGTTACACGCTATGCCTCAAGAAGCAGTTTGCTAACACTCTTTCGTGGAATCTGCAAAGTGATATTTGGTAGCCCATATGGGCCCATGGTGGAAAAGGAAATGTCCTCACATAATCACTACAGAGAAACTTTCTGAGAGATTGCTTTCTGATGTTGACTTCATCTGACAGAGTTACGCCAGTGTTTTTGGAACGTTTCTTAGGACTGTTTCCGTGGATTCCGATAAGTGATATTTCAATGGCTTTTGAAGAATAGAAGGATAAATGAAGTAGCCTCCAAGAAAAAGCGGAATCAAGCTTTCTGAGAAACTGCTTTGGTGATATGTGAATTCATTTCAGAGTGTTATATCACCCTTTCTCGAGGGAGTTTCCTAGCACTCATTTGAGGAATCTCAGATGTGATGTCTTGGATATCGTGGAACCGCATGGTGATAAGGAACTATCCTCGGAGAAACCTGCAGAGAAGCCTTCTCAGAAACTTCTTTGTTGTGGGTGAATTCAGCCCACAGATGTCCATGATTGTTTTCACTGAGAAGCTTGCTAGCAGAGTTTACGCAGAATCTGCAATAGGACACACGGTGGCGCTCCGAGACCACAAATAACCTCGTCTTACTAAAGAAAGAAGCTTTCTGAGAAACCGCTTTGTGATGTGTGAATTCAACTCACTAAGTTACAGCTGTATTTCGTGGGGCCGTGGCCTAGCCGTATTTGTGTGGAATCTGAGAACAGATATTCCGAAGCCCTTTGAAAACAATGGGGCCAATGGAAATACCTTCCAATAAAAATGAGAAAGAAGCTTTCTGAGAAACTTCTTCGTGATCTGTGAATTCTTCTCACAGAGTTGCAACTTAGGCCTCATGAAGCAGTTTGATAACACTATTTTCGTGGAATCTGGAATGTGATATTTGGTAGCCCATAGGGGCCCATGGTGAAAAGGAAATGTCCTCACATAATCACTACAGAGAAACTTTCTGAGAGATTGCTTTCTGATGTGTGACTTCATCACACAGAGTTCCACCCTTCCCTTCTTGGAACAGTTTGCTAACACTGTTCTCGTGGATTCTGCAAAGGTATATTTGGGAGCTCATTGAGGGCTAGGGTGAAAAAGGAATTCTCCTCACATAATGACTAAAGAGAAGCTTTCTGAGAAACTGCATTGCCATGTGTGAATGCAACTCTCAGAGTTACACGTTTCTCTTCAGTGATCAGTTTGTTAACACAGTTTTCTGGAAATCTGCAATTTGGTATTTCATAGCGCAATGAACCTGACGGTGACAAAGGAAATATCCAGAGAGGAAACCTAGAAAGAAGCTTTCTTAGAAACTTCTTGGTGATGTGTGAATTCATCTCACAGAGTTACACTTATGTTTCGTGGAGCAGTCCATTAACACTGTCTTTGAGGAAGCTGAGAAGGGCTTCCTTGGATCGCATTGAGGCCTACGCTGATAAAGGAAATTTCATCCGTTCAAAACGTGAAAGAAGCTTTCTGAGAAACTTCTTTCTGATCTGTGAATTCATCTCACAGAGTTACACGCTATGCCTCAAGAAGCAGTTTGCTAACACTCTTTTCGTGGAATCTGCAAAGTGATATTTGGTAGCCCATAGGGGCCCATGGTGGAAAAGGAAATGTCCTCACATAATCACTACAGAGAAACTTTCTGAGAGATTGCTTTCTGATGTGTGACTTCATCACACAGAGTTCCACCCTTCCCTTCTTGGAACAGTTTGCTAACACTGTTCTCGTGGATTCTGCAAAGGTATATTTGGGAGCTCATTGAGGGCTAGGGTGAAAAAGGAATTCTCCTCACATAATAACTAAAGAGAAGCTTTCTGAGAAACTGCATTGCCATGTGTGAATGCAACTCTCAGAGTTACACGTTTCTCTTCAGTGATCAGTTTGTTAACACAGTTTTCTGGAAATCTGCAATTTGGTATTTCATAGCGCAATGAACCTGACGGTGACAAAGGAAATATCCAGAGAGGAAACCTAGAAAGAAGCTTTCTTAGAAACTTCTTGGTGATGTGTGAATTCATCTCACAGAGTTACACTTATGTTTCGTGGAGCAGTCCATTAACACTGTCTTTGAGGAAGCTGAGAAGGGCTTCCTTGGATCGCATTGAGGCCTACGCTGATAAAGGAAATTTCATCCGTTCAAAACGTGAAAGAAGCTTTCTGAGAAACTTCTTTCTGATCTGTGAATTCATCTCACAGAGTTACAAGCTCTGCCTCAAGAAGCAGTTTGCTAACACTCTTTTCGTGGAATCTGCAAAGTGATATTTGGTAGCCCATAGGGGCCCATGGTGGAAAAGGAAATGTCCTCACATAATCACTACAGAGAAACTTTCTGAGAGATTGCTTTCTGATGTGTGACTTCATCACACAGAGTTCCACCCTTCCCTTCTTGGAACAGTTTGCTAACACTGTTCTCGTGGATTCTGCAAAGGTATATTTGGGAGCTCATTGAGGGCTAGGGTGAAAAAGGAATTCTCCTCACATAATAACTAAAGAGAAGCTTTCTGAGAAACTGCATTGCCATGTGTGAATGCAACTCTCAGAGTTACACGTTTCTCTTCAGTGATCAGTTTGTTAACACAGTTTTCTGGAAATCTGCAATTTGGTATTTCATAGCGCAATGAACCTGACGGTGACAAAGGAAATATCCAGAGAGGAAACCTAGAAAGAAGCTTTCTTAGAAACTTCTTGCTGATGTGTGAATTCATCTCACAGAGTTACACTTATGTTTCGTGGAGCAGTCCATTAACACTGTCTTTGAGGAAGCTGAGAAGGGCTTCCTTGGATCGCATTGAGGCCTACGCTGATAAAGGAAATTTCATCCGTTCAAAACGTGAAAGAAGCTTTCTGAGAAACTTCTTTCTGATCTGTGAATTCATCTCACAGAGTTACACGCTATGCCTCAAGAAGCAGTTTGCTAACACTCTTTTCGTGGAATCTGCAAAGTGATATTTGGTAGCCCATAGGGGCCCATGGTGGAAAAGGAAATGTCCTCACATAATCACTACAGAGAAACTTTCTGAGAGATTGCTTTCTGATGTGTGACTTCATCTGACAGAGTTACGCCAGTGTTTTTGGAACCGTTTCTTAGGACTGTTTCCGTGGATTCCGAGAAGTGATATATTCAGATGGCTTTGAAGAATAGAAGGAGAAATGAAGTAGCCTCCAAGAAAAAGCGGAATCAAGCTTTCTGAGAAACTGCTTTGTGATATGTGAATTCATTTCAGAGTGTTATATCACCCTTTCTCGAGGGAGTTTCCTAGCACTCATTTTGAGGAATCTCAGATGTGATGTCTTGGATATCGTGGAACCGCATGGTGAATAAGGAACTATCCTCGGAGAAACCTGCAGAGAAGCCTTCTCAGAAACTTCTTTGTTGTGGGTGAATTCAGCCCACAGATGTCCATGATTGTTTTCACTGAGAAGCTTGCTAGCAGAGTTTACGCAGAATCTGCAATAGGACACACGGTGGCGCTCCGAGACCACAAATAACCTCGTCTTACTAAAGAAAGAAGCTTTCTGAGAAACCGCTTTGTGATGTGTGAATTCAACTCACTAAGTTACAGCTGTATTTCGTGGGGCCGTGGCCTAGCCGTATTTGTGTGGAATCTGAGAACAGATATTCCGAAGCCCTTTGAAAACAATGGGGCCAATGGAAATACCTTCCAATAAAAATGAGAAAGAAGCTTTCTGAGAAACTTCTTCGTGATCTGTGAATTCTTCTCACAGAGTTGCAACTTAGGCCTCATGAAGCAGTTTGATAACACTATTTTCGTGGAATCTGGAATGTGATATTTGGTAGCCCATAGGGGCCCATGGTGAAAAAGGAAATGTCCTCACATAATCACTACAGAGAAACTTTCTGAGAGATTGCTTTCTGATGTGTGACTTCATCACACAGAGTTCCACCCTTCCCTTCTTGGAACAGTTTGCTAACACTGTTCTCGTGGATTCTGCAAAGGTATATTTGGGAGCTCATTGAGGGCTAGGGTGAAAAAGGAATTCTCCTCACATAATGACTAAAGAGAAGCTTTCTGAGAAACTGCATTGCCATGTGTGAATGCAACTCTCAGAGTTACACGTTTCTCTTCAGTGATCAGTTTGTTAACACAGTTTTCTGGAAATCTGCAATTTGGTATTTCATAGCGCAATGAACCTGACGGTGACAAAGGAAATATCCAGAGAGGAAACCTAGAAAGAAGCTTTCTTAGAAACTTCTTGGTGATGTGTGAATTCATCTCACAGAGTTACACTTATGTTTCGTGGAGCAGTCCATTAACACTGTCTTTGAGGAAGCTGAGAAGGGCTTCCTTGGATCGCATTGAGGCCTACGCTGATAAAGGAAATTTCATCCGTTCAAAACGTGAAAGAAGCTTTCTGAGAAACTTCTTTCTGATCTGTGAATTCATCTCACAGAGTTACACGCTATGCCTCAAGAAGCAGTTTGCTAACACTCTTTTCGTGGAATCTGCAAAGTGATATTTGGTAGCCCATAGGGGCCCATGGTGGAAAAGGAAATGTCCTCACATAATCACTACAGAGAAACTTTCTGAGAGATTGCTTTCTGATGTGTGACTTCATCACACAGAGTTCCACCCTTCCCTTCTTGGAACAGTTTGCTAACACTGTTCTCGTGGATTCTGCAAAGGTATATTTGGGAGCTCATTGAGGGCTAGGGTGAAAAAGGAATTCTCCTCACATAATAACTAAAGAGAAGCTTTCTGAGAAACTGCATTGCCATGTGTGAATGCAACTCTCAGAGTTACACGTTTCTCTTCAGTGATCAGTTTGTTAACACAGTTTTCTGGAAATCTGCAATTTGGTATTTCATAGCGCAATGAACCTGACGGTGACAAAGGAAATATCCAGAGAGGAAACCTAGAAAGAAGCTTTCTTAGAAACTTCTTGGTGATGTGTGAATTCATCTCACAGAGTTACACTTATGTTTCGTGGAGCAGTCCATTAACACTGTCTTTGAGGAAGCTGAGAAGGGCTTCCTTGGATCGCATTGAGGCCTACGCTGATAAAGGAAATTTCATCCGTTCAAAACGTGAAAGGAGCTTTCTGAGAAACTTCTTTCTGATCTGTGAATTCATCTCACAGAGTTACAAGCTCTGCCTCAAGAAGCAGTTTGCTAACACTCTTTTCGTGGAATCTGCAAAGTGATATTTGGTAGCCCATAGGGGCCCATGGTGGAAAAGGAAATGTCCTCACATAATCACTACAGAGAAACTTTCTGAGAGATTGCTTTCTGATGTGTGACTTCATCACACAGAGTTCCACCCTTCCCTTCTTGGAACAGTTTGCTAACACTGTTCTCGTGGATTCTGCAAAGGTATATTTGGGAGCTCATTGAGGGCTAGGGTGAAAAAGGAATTCTCCTCACATAATAACTAAAGAGAAGCTTTCTGAGAAACTGCATTGCCATGTGTGAATGCAACTCTCAGAGTTACACGTTTCTCTTCAGTGATCAGTTTGTTAACACAGTTTTCTGGAAATCTGCAATTTGGTATTTCATAGCGCAATGAACCTGACGGTGACAAAGGAAATATCCAGAGAGGAAACCTAGAAAGAAGCTTTCTTAGAAACTTCTTGCTGATGTGTGAATTCATCTCACAGAGTTACACTTATGTTTCGTGGAGCAGTCCATTAACACTGTCTTTGAGGAAGCTGAGAAGGGCTTCCTTGGATCGCATTGAGGCCTACGCTGATAAAGGAAATTTCATCCGTTCAAAACGTGAAAGAAGCTTTCTGAGAAACTTCTTTCTGATCTGTGAATTCATCTCACAGAGTTACAAGCTCTGCCTCAAGAAGCAGTTTGCTAACACTCTTTTCGTGGAATCTGCAAAGTGATATTTGGTAGCCCATAGGGGCCCATGGTGGAAAAGGAAATGTCCTCACATAATCACTACAGAGAAACTTTCTGAGAGATTGCTTTCTGATGTGTGACTTCATCACACAGAGTTCCACCCTTCCCTTCTTGGAACAGTTTGCTAACACTGTTCTCGTGGATTCTGCAAAGGTATATTTGGGAGCTCATTGAGGGCTAGGGTGAAAAAGGAATTCTCCTCACATAATAACTAAAGAGAAGCTTTCTGAGAAACTGCATTGCCATGTGTGAATGCAACTCTCAGAGTTACACGTTTCTCTTCAGTGATCAGTTTGTTAACACAGTTTTCTGGAAATCTGCAATTTGGTATTTCATAGCGCAATGAACCTGACGGTGACAAAGGAAATATCCAGAGAGGAAACCTAGAAAGAAGCTTTCTTAGAAACTTCTTGGTGATGTGTGAATTCATCTCACAGAGTTACACTTATGTTTCGTGGAGCAGTCCATTAACACTGTCTTTGAGGAAGCTGAGAAGGGCTTCCTTGGATCGCATTGAGGCCTACGCTGATAAAGGAAATTTCATCCGTTCAAAACGTGAAAGGAGCTTTCTGAGAAACTTCTTTCTGATCTGTGAATTCATCTCACAGAGTTACAAGCTCTGCCTCAAGAAGCAGTTTGCTAACACTCTTTTCGTGGAATCTGCAAAGTGATATTTGGTAGCCCATAGGGGCCCATGGTGGAAAAGGAAATGTCCTCACATAATCACTACAGAGAAACTTTCTGAGAGATTGCTTTCTGATGTGTGACTTCATCACACAGAGTTCCACCCTTCCCTTCTTGGAACAGTTTGCTAACACTGTTCTCGTGGATTCTGCAAAGGTATATTTGGGAGCTCATTGAGGGCTAGGGTGAAAAAGGAATTCTCCTCACATAATAACTAAAGAGAAGCTTTCTGAGAAACTGCATTGCCATGTGTGAATGCAACTCTCAGAGTTACACGTTTCTCTTCAGTGATCAGTTTGTTAACACAGTTTTCTGGAAATCTGCAATTTGGTATTTCATAGCGCAATGAACCTGACGGTGACAAAGGAAATATCCAGAGAGGAAACCTAGAAAGAAGCTTTCTTAGAAACTTCTTGGTGATGTGTGAATTCATCTCACAGAGTTACACTTATGTTTCGTGGAGCAGTCCATTAACACTGTCTTTGAGGAAGCTGAGAAGGGCTTCCTTGGATCGCATTGAGGCCTACGCTGATAAAGGAAATTTCATCCGTTCAAAACGTGAAAGAAGCTTTCTGAGAAACTTCTTTCTGATCTGTGAATTCATCTCACAGAGTTACAAGCTCTGCCTCAAGAAGCAGTTTGCTAACACTCTTTTCGTGGAATCTGCAAAGTGATATTTGGTAGCCCATAGGGGCCCATGGTGGAAAAGGAAATGTCCTCACATAATCACTACAGAGAAACTTTCTGAGAGATTGCTTTCTGATGTGTGACTTCATCACACAGAGTTCCACCCTTCCCTTCTTGGAACAGTTTGCTAACACTGTTCTCGTGGATTCTGCAAAGGTATATTTGGGAGCTCATTGAGGGCTAGGGTGAAAAAGGAATTCTCCTCACATAATAACTAAAGAGAAGCTTTCTGAGAAACTGCATTGCCATGTGTGAATGCAACTCTCAGAGTTACACGTTTCTCTTCAGTGATCAGTTTGTTAACACAGTTTTCTGGAAATCTGCAATTTGGTATTTCATAGCGCAATGAACCTGACGGTGACAAAGGAAATATCCAGAGAGGAAACCTAGAAAGAAGCTTTCTTAGAAACTTCTTGGTGATGTGTGAATTCATCTCACAGAGTTACACTTATGTTTCGTGGAGCAGTCCATTAACACTGTCTTTGAGGAAGCTGAGAAGGGCTTCCTTGGATCGCATTGAGGCCTACGCTGATAAAGGAAATTTCATCCGTTCAAAACGTGAAAGAAGCTTTCTGAGAAACTTCTTTCTGATCTGTGAATTCATCTCACAGAGTTACAAGCTCTGCCTCAAGAAGCAGTTTGCTAACACTCTTTTCGTGGAATCTGCAAAGTGATATTTGGTAGCCCATAGGGGCCCATGGTGGAAAAGGAAATGTCCTCACATAATCACTACAGAGAAACTTTCTGAGAGATTGCTTTCTGATGTGTGACTTCATCACACAGAGTTCCACCCTTCCCTTCTTGGAACAGTTTGCTAACACTGTTCTCGTGGATTCTGCAAAGGTATATTTGGGAGCTCATTGAGGGCTAGGGTGAAAAAGGAATTCTCCTCACATAATAACTAAAGAGAAGCTTTCTGAGAAACTGCATTGCCATGTGTGAATGCAACTCTCAGAGTTACACGTTTCTCTTCAGTGATCAGTTTGTTAACACAGTTTTCTGGAAATCTGCAATTTGGTATTTCATAGCGCAATGAACCTGACGGTGACAAAGGAAATATCCAGAGAGGAAACCTAGAAAGAAGCTTTCTTAGAAACTTCTTGGTGATGTGTGAATTCATCTCACAGAGTTACACTTATGTTTCGTGGAGCAGTCCATTAACACTGTCTTTGAGGAAGCTGAGAAGGGCTTCCTTGGATCGCATTGAGGCCTACGCTGATAAAGGAAATTTCATCCGTTCAAAACGTGAAAGAAGCTTTCTGAGAAACTTCTTTCTGATCTGTGAATTCATCTCACAGAGTTACAAGCTCTGCCTCAAGAAGCAGTTTGCTAACACTCTTTTCGTGGAATCTGCAAAGTGATATTTGGTAGCCCATAGGGGCCCATGGTGGAAAAGGAAATGTCCTCACATAATCACTACAGAGAAACTTTCTGAGAGATTGCTTTCTGATGTGTGACTTCATCACACAGAGTTCCACCCTTCCCTTCTTGGAACAGTTTGCTAACACTGTTCTCGTGGATTCTGCAAAGGTATATTTGGGAGCTCATTGAGGGCTAGGGTGAAAAAGGAATTCTCCTCACATAATAACTAAAGAGAAGCTTTCTGAGAAACTGCATTGCCATGTGTGAATGCAACTCTCAGAGTTACACGTTTCTCTTCAGTGATCAGTTTGTTAACACAGTTTTCTGGAAATCTGCAATTTGGTATTTCATAGCGCAATGAACCTGACGGTGACAAAGGAAATATCCAGAGAGGAAACCTAGAAAGAAGCTTTCTTAGAAACTTCTTGGTGATGTGTGAATTCATCTCACAGAGTTACACTTATGTTTCGTGGAGCAGTCCATTAACACTGTCTTTGAGGAAGCTGAGAAGGGCTTCCTTGGATCGCATTGAGGCCTACGCTGATAAAGGAAATTTCATCCGTTCAAAACGTGAAAGAAGCTTTCTGAGAAACTTCTTTCTGATCTGTGAATTCATCTCACAGAGTTACAAGCTCTGCCTCAAGAAGCAGTTTGCTAACACTCTTTTCGTGGAATCTGCAAAGTGATATTTGGTAGCCCATAGGGGCCCATGGTGGAAAAGGAAATGTCCTCACATAATCACTACAGAGAAACTTTCTGAGAGATTGCTTTCTGATGTGTGACTTCATCACACAGAGTTCCACCCTTCCCTTCTTGGAACAGTTTGCTAACACTGTTCTCGTGGATTCTGCAAAGGTATATTTGGGAGCTCATTGAGGGCTAGGGTGAAAAAGGAATTCTCCTCACATAATAACTAAAGAGAAGCTTTCTGAGAAACTGCATTGCCATGTGTGAATGCAACTCTCAGAGTTACACGTTTCTCTTCAGTGATCAGTTTGTTAACACAGTTTTCTGGAAATCTGCAATTTGGTATTTCATAGCGCAATGAACCTGACGGTGACAAAGGAAATATCCAGAGAGGAAACCTAGAAAGAAGCTTTCTTAGAAACTTCTTGGTGATGTGTGAATTCATCTCACAGAGTTACACTTATGTTTCGTGGAGCAGTCCATTAACACTGTCTTTGAGGAAGCTGAGAAGGGCTTCCTTGGATCGCATTGAGGCCTACGCTGATAAAGGAAATTTCATCCGTTCAAAACGTGAAAGGAGCTTTCTGAGAAACTTCTTTCTGATCTGTGAATTCATCTCACAGAGTTACAAGCTCTGCCTCAAGAAGCAGTTTGCTAACACTCTTTTCGTGGAATCTGCAAAGTGATATTTGGTAGCCCATAGGGGCCCATGGTGGAAAAGGAAATGTCCTCACATAATCACTACAGAGAAACTTTCTGAGAGATTGCTTTCTGATGTGTGACTTCATCACACAGAGTTCCACCCTTCCCTTCTTGGAACAGTTTGCTAACACTGTTCTCGTGGATTCTGCAAAGGTATATTTGGGAGCTCATTGAGGGCTAGGGTGAAAAAGGAATTCTCCTCACATAATAACTAAAGAGAAGCTTTCTGAGAAACTGCATTGCCATGTGTGAATGCAACTCTCAGAGTTACACGTTTCTCTTCAGTGATCAGTTTGTTAACACAGTTTTCTGGAAATCTGCAATTTGGTATTTCATAGCGCAATGAACCTGACGGTGACAAAGGAAATATCCAGAGAGGAAACCTAGAAAGAAGCTTTCTTAGAAACTTCTTGGTGATGTGTGAATTCATCTCACAGAGTTACACTTATGTTTCGTGGAGCAGTCCATTAACACTGTCTTTGAGGAAGCTGAGAAGGGCTTCCTTGGATCGCATTGAGGCCTACGCTGATAAAGGAAATTTCATCCGTTCAAAACGTGAAAGGAGCTTTCTGAGAAACTTCTTTCTGATCTGTGAATTCATCTCACAGAGTTACAAGCTCTGCCTCAAGAAGCAGTTTGCTAACACTCTTTTCGTGGAATCTGCAAAGTGATATTTGGTAGCCCATAGGGGCCCATGGTGGAAAAGGAAATGTCCTCACATAATCACTACAGAGAAACTTTCTGAGAGATTGCTTTCTGATGTGTGACTTCATCACACAGAGTTCCACCCTTCCCTTCTTGGAACAGTTTGCTAACACTGTTCTCGTGGATTCTGCAAAGGTATATTTGGGAGCTCATTGAGGGCTAGGGTGAAAAAGGAATTCTCCTCACATAATAACTAAAGAGAAGCTTTCTGAGAAACTGCATTGCCATGTGTGAATGCAACTCTCAGAGTTACACGTTTCTCTTCAGTGATCAGTTTGTTAACACAGTTTTCTGGAAATCTGCAATTTGGTATTTCATAGCGCAATGAACCTGACGGTGACAAAGGAAATATCCAGAGAGGAAACCTAGAAAGAAGCTTTCTTAGAAACTTCTTGGTGATGTGTGAATTCATCTCACAGAGTTACACTTATGTTTCGTGGAGCAGTCCATTAACACTGTCTTTGAGGAAGCTGAGAAGGGCTTCCTTGGATCGCATTGAGGCCTACGCTGATAAAGGAAATTTCATCCGTTCAAAACGTGAAAGGAGCTTTCTGAGAAACTTCTTTCTGATCTGTGAATTCATCTCACAGAGTTACAAGCTCTGCCTCAAGAAGCAGTTTGCTAACACTCTTTTCGTGGAATCTGCAAAGTGATATTTGGTAGCCCATAGGGGCCCATGGTGGAAAAGGAAATGTCCTCACATAATCACTACAGAGAAACTTTCTGAGAGATTGCTTTCTGATGTGTGACTTCATCACACAGAGTTCCACCCTTCCCTTCTTGGAACAGTTTGCTAACACTGTTCTCGTGGATTCTGCAAAGGTATATTTGGGAGCTCATTGAGGGCTAGGGTGAAAAAGGAATTCTCCTCACATAATAACTAAAGAGAAGCTTTCTGAGAAACTGCATTGCCATGTGTGAATGCAACTCTCAGAGTTACACGTTTCTCTTCAGTGATCAGTTTGTTAACACAGTTTTCTGGAAATCTGCAATTTGGTATTTCATAGCGCAATGAACCTGACGGTGACAAAGGAAATATCCAGAGAGGAAACCTAGAAAGAAGCTTTCTTAGAAACTTCTTGGTGATGTGTGAATTCATCTCACAGAGTTACACTTATGTTTCGTGGAGCAGTCCATTAACACTGTCTTTGAGGAAGCTGAGAAGGGCTTCCTTGGATCGCATTGAGGCCTACGCTGATAAAGGAAATTTCATCCGTTCAAAACGTGAAAGGAAGCTTTCTGAGAAACTTCTTTCTGATCTGTGAATTCATCTCACAGAGTTACAAGCTCTGCCTCAAGAAGCAGTTTGCTAACACTCTTTTCGTGGAATCTGCAAAGTGATATTTGGTAGCCCATAGGGGCCCATGGTGGAAAAGGAAATGTCCTCACATAATCACTACAGAGAAACTTTCTGAGAGATTGCTTTCTGATGTGTGACTTCATCACACAGAGTTCCACCCTTCCCTTCTTGGAACAGTTTGCTAACACTGTTCTCGTGGATTCTGCAAAGGTATATTTGGGAGCTCATTGAGGGCTAGGGTGAAAAAGGAATTCTCCTCACATAATAACTAAAGAGAAGCTTTCTGAGAAACTGCATTGCCATGTGTGAATGCAACTCTCAGAGTTACACGTTTCTCTTCAGTGATCAGTTTGTTAACACAGTTTTCTGGAAATCTGCAATTTGGTATTTCATAGCGCAATGAACCTGACGGTGACAAAGGAAATATCCAGAGAGGAAACCTAGAAAGAAGCTTTCTTAGAAACTTCTTGGTGATGTGTGAATTCATCTCACAGAGTTACACTTATGTTTCGTGGAGCAGTCCATTAACACTGTCTTTGAGGAAGCTGAGAAGGGCTTCCTTGGATCGCATTGAGGCCTACGCTGATAAAGGAAATTTCATCCGTTCAAAACGTGAAAGGAGCTTTCTGAGAAACTTCTTTCTGATCTGTGAATTCATCTCACAGAGTTACAAGCTCTGCCTCAAGAAGCAGTTTGCTAACACTCTTTTCGTGGAATCTGCAAAGTGATATTTGGTAGCCCATAGGGGCCCATGGTGGAAAAGGAAATGTCCTCACATAATCACTACAGAGAAACTTTCTGAGAGATTGCTTTCTGATGTGTGACTTCATCACACAGAGTTCCACCCTTCCCTTCTTGGAACAGTTTGCTAACACTGTTCTCGTGGATTCTGCAAAGGTATATTTGGGAGCTCATTGAGGGCTAGGGTGAAAAAGGAATTCTCCTCACATAATAACTAAAGAGAAGCTTTCTGAGAAACTGCATTGCCATGTGTGAATGCAACTCTCAGAGTTACACGTTTCTCTTCAGTGATCAGTTTGTTAACACAGTTTTCTGGAAATCTGCAATTTGGTATTTCATAGCGCAATGAACCTGACGGTGACAAAGGAAATATCCAGAGAGGAAACCTAGAAAGAAGCTTTCTTAGAAACTTCTTGGTGATGTGTGAATTCATCTCACAGAGTTACACTTATGTTTCGTGGAGCAGTCCATTAACACTGTCTTTGAGGAAGCTGAGAAGGGCTTCCTTGGATCGCATTGAGGCCTACGCTGATAAAGGAAATTTCATCCGTTCAAAACGTGAAAGGAAGCTTTCTGAGAAACTTCTTTCTGATCTGTGAATTCATCTCACAGAGTTACAAGCTCTGCCTCAAGAAGCAGTTTGCTAACACTCTTTTCGTGGAATCTGCAAAGTGATATTTGGTAGCCCATAGGGGCCCATGGTGGAAAAGGAAATGTCCTCACATAATCACTACAGAGAAACTTTCTGAGAGATTGCTTTCTGATGTGTGACTTCATCACACAGAGTTCCACCCTTCCCTTCTTGGAACAGTTTGCTAACACTGTTCTCGTGGATTCTGCAAAGGTATATTTGGGAGCTCATTGAGGGCTAGGGTGAAAAAGGAATTCTCCTCACATAATAACTAAAGAGAAGCTTTCTGAGAAACTGCATTGCCATGTGTGAATGCAACTCTCAGAGTTACACGTTTCTCTTCAGTGATCAGTTTGTTAACACAGTTTTCTGGAAATCTGCAATTTGGTATTTCATAGCGCAATGAACCTGACGGTGACAAAGGAAATATCCAGAGAGGAAACCTAGAAAGAAGCTTTCTTAGAAACTTCTTGGTGATGTGTGAATTCATCTCACAGAGTTACACTTATGTTTCGTGGAGCAGTCCATTAACACTGTCTTTGAGGAAGCTGAGAAGGGCTTCCTTGGATCGCATTGAGGCCTACGCTGATAAAGGAAATTTCATCCGTTCAAAACGTGAAAGAAGCTTTCTGAGAAACTTCTTTCTGATCTGTGAATTCATCTCACAGAGTTACAAGCTCTGCCTCAAGAAGCAGTTTGCTAACACTCTTTTCGTGGAATCTGCAAAGTGATATTTGGTAGCCCATAGGGGCCCATGGTGGAAAAGGAAATGTCCTCACATAATCACTACAGAGAAACTTTCTGAGAGATTGCTTTCTGATGTGTGACTTCATCACACAGAGTTCCACCCTTCCCTTCTTGGAACAGTTTGCTAACACTGTTCTCGTGGATTCTGCAAAGGTATATTTGGGAGCTCATTGAGGGCTAGGGTGAAAAAGGAATTCTCCTCACATAATAACTAAAGAGAAGCTTTCTGAGAAACTGCATTGCCATGTGTGAATGCAACTCTCAGAGTTACACGTTTCTCTTCAGTGATCAGTTTGTTAACACAGTTTTCTGGAAATCTGCAATTTGGTATTTCATAGCGCAATGAACCTGACGGTGACAAAGGAAATATCCAGAGAGGAAACCTAGAAAGAAGCTTTCTTAGAAACTTCTTGGTGATGTGTGAATTCATCTCACAGAGTTACACTTATGTTTCGTGGAGCAGTCCATTAACACTGTCTTTGAGGAAGCTGAGAAGGGCTTCCTTGGATCGCATTGAGGCCTACGCTGATAAAGGAAATTTCATCCGTTCAAAACGTGAAAGAAGCTTTCTGAGAAACTTCTTTCTGATCTGTGAATTCATCTCACAGAGTTACAAGCTATGCCTCAAGAAGCAGTTTGCTAACACTCTTTTCGTGGAATCTGCAAAGTGATATTTGGTAGCCCATAGGGGCCCATGGTGGAAAAGGAAATGTCCTCACATAATCACTACAGAGAAACTTTCTGAGAGATTGCTTTCTGATGTGTGACTTCATCACACAGAGTTCCACCCTTCCCTTCTTGGAACAGTTTGCTAACACTGTTCTCGTGGATTCTGCAAAGGTATATTTGGGAGCTCATTGAGGGCTAGGGTGAAAAAGGAATTCTCCTCACATAATAACTAAAGAGAAGCTTTCTGAGAAACTGCATTGCCATGTGTGAATGCAACTCTCAGAGTTACACGTTTCTCTTCAGTGATCAGTTTGTTAACACAGTTTTCTGGAAATCTGCAATTTGGTATTTCATAGCGCAATGAACCTGACGGTGACAAAGGAAATATCCAGAGAGGAAACCTAGAAAGAAGCTTTCTTAGAAACTTCTTGGTGATGTGTGAATTCATCTCACAGAGTTACACTTATGTTTCGTGGAGCAGTCCATTAACACTGTCTTTGAGGAAGCTGAGAAGGGCTTCCTTGGATCGCATTGAGGCCTACGCTGATAAAGGAAATTTCATCCGTTCAAAACGTGAAAGAAGCTTTCTGAGAAACTTCTTTCTGATCTGTGAATTCATCTCACAGAGTTACAAGCTCTGCCTCAAGAAGCAGTTTGCTAACACTCTTTTCGTGGAATCTGCAAAGTGATATTTGGTAGCCCATAGGGGCCCATGGTGGAAAAGGAAATGTCCTCACATAATCACTACAGAGAAACTTTCTGAGAGATTGCTTTCTGATGTGTGACTTCATCACACAGAGTTCCACCCTTCCCTTCTTGGAACAGTTTGCTAACACTGTTCTCGTGGATTCTGCAAAGGTATATTTGGGAGCTCATTGAGGGCTAGGGTGAAAAAGGAATTCTCCTCACATAATAACTAAAGAGAAGCTTTCTGAGAAACTGCATTGCCATGTGTGAATGCAACTCTCAGAGTTACACGTTTCTCTTCAGTGATCAGTTTGTTAACACAGTTTTCTGGAAATCTGCAATTTGGTATTTCATAGCGCAATGAACCTGACGGTGACAAAGGAAATATCCAGAGAGGAAACCTAGAAAGAAGCTTTCTTAGAAACTTCTTGGTGATGTGTGAATTCATCTCACAGAGTTACACTTATGTTTCGTGGAGCAGTCCATTAACACTGTCTTTGAGGAAGCTGAGAAGGGCTTCCTTGGATCGCATTGAGGCCTACGCTGATAAAGGAAATTTCATCCGTTCAAAACGTGAAAGGAAGCTTTCTGAGAAACTTCTTTCTGATCTGTGAATTCATCTCACAGAGTTACAAGCTCTGCCTCAAGAAGCAGTTTGCTAACACTCTTTTCGTGGAATCTGCAAAGTGATATTTGGTAGCCCATAGGGGCCCATGGTGGAAAAGGAAATGTCCTCACATAATCACTACAGAGAAACTTTCTGAGAGATTGCTTTCTGATGTGTGACTTCATCACACAGAGTTCCACCCTTCCCTTCTTGGAACAGTTTGCTAACACTGTTCTCGTGGATTCTGCAAAGGTATATTTGGGAGCTCATTGAGGGCTAGGGTGAAAAAGGAATTCTCCTCACATAATAACTAAAGAGAAGCTTTCTGAGAAACTGCATTGCCATGTGTGAATGCAACTCTCAGAGTTACACGTTTCTCTTCAGTGATCAGTTTGTTAACACAGTTTTCTGGAAATCTGCAATTTGGTATTTCATAGCGCAATGAACCTGACGGTGACAAAGGAAATATCCAGAGAGGAAACCTAGAAAGAAGCTTTCTTAGAAACTTCTTGCTGATGTGTGAATTCATCTCACAGAGTTACACTTATGTTTCGTGGAGCAGTCCATTAACACTGTCTTTGAGGAAGCTGAGAAGGGCTTCCTTGGATCGCATTGAGGCCTACGCTGATAAAGGAAATTTCATCCGTTCAAAACGTGAAAGGAAGCTTTCTGAGAAACTTCTTTCTGATCTGTGAATTCATCTCACAGAGTTACAAGCTCTGCCTCAAGAAGCAGTTTGCTAACACTCTTTTCGTGGAATCTGCAAAGTGATATTTGGTAGCCCATAGGGGCCCATGGTGGAAAAGGAAATGTCCTCACATAATCACTACAGAGAAACTTTCTGAGAGATTGCTTTCTGATGTGTGACTTCATCACACAGAGTTCCACCCTTCCCTTCTTGGAACAGTTTGCTAACACTGTTCTCGTGGATTCTGCAAAGGTATATTTGGGAGCTCATTGAGGGCTAGGGTGAAAAAGGAATTCTCCTCACATAATAACTAAAGAGAAGCTTTCTGAGAAACTGCATTGCCATGTGTGAATGCAACTCTCAGAGTTACACGTTTCTCTTCAGTGATCAGTTTGTTAACACAGTTTTCTGGAAATCTGCAATTTGGTATTTCATAGCGCAATGAACCTGACGGTGACAAAGGAAATATCCAGAGAGGAAACCTAGAAAGAAGCTTTCTTAGAAACTTCTTGCTGATGTGTGAATTCATCTCACAGAGTTACACTTATGTTTCGTGGAGCAGTCCATTAACACTGTCTTTGAGGAAGCTGAGAAGGGCTTCCTTGGATCGCATTGAGGCCTACGCTGATAAAGGAAATTTCATCCGTTCAAAACGTGAAAGGAGCTTTCTGAGAAACTTCTTTCTGATCTGTGAATTCATCTCACAGAGTTACAAGCTCTGCCTCAAGAAGCAGTTTGCTAACACTCTTTTCGTGGAATCTGCAAAGTGATATTTGGTAGCCCATAGGGGCCCATGGTGGAAAAGGAAATGTCCTCACATAATCACTACAGAGAAACTTTCTGAGAGATTGCTTTCTGATGTGTGACTTCATCACACAGAGTTCCACCCTTCCCTTCTTGGAACAGTTTGCTAACACTGTTCTCGTGGATTCTGCAAAGGTATATTTGGGAGCTCATTGAGGGCTAGGGTGAAAAAGGAATTCTCCTCACATAATAACTAAAGAGAAGCTTTCTGAGAAACTGCATTGCCATGTGTGAATGCAACTCTCAGAGTTACACGTTTCTCTTCAGTGATCAGTTTGTTAACACAGTTTTCTGGAAATCTGCAATTTGGTATTTCATAGCGCAATGAACCTGACGGTGACAAAGGAAATATCCAGAGAGGAAACCTAGAAAGAAGCTTTCTTAGAAACTTCTTGGTGATGTGTGAATTCATCTCACAGAGTTACACTTATGTTTCGTGGAGCAGTCCATTAACACTGTCTTTGAGGAAGCTGAGAAGGGCTTCCTTGGATCGCATTGAGGCCTACGCTGATAAAGGAAATTTCATCCGTTCAAAACGTGAAAGGAGCTTTCTGAGAAACTTCTTTCTGATCTGTGAATTCATCTCACAGAGTTACAAGCTCTGCCTCAAGAAGCAGTTTGCTAACACTCTTTTCGTGGAATCTGCAAAGTGATATTTGGTAGCCCATAGGGGCCCATGGTGGAAAAGGAAATGTCCTCACATAATCACTACAGAGAAACTTTCTGAGAGATTGCTTTCTGATGTGTGACTTCATCACACAGAGTTCCACCCTTCCCTTCTTGGAACAGTTTGCTAACACTGTTCTCGTGGATTCTGCAAAGGTATATTTGGGAGCTCATTGAGGGCTAGGGTGAAAAAGGAATTCTCCTCACATAATAACTAAAGAGAAGCTTTCTGAGAAACTGCATTGCCATGTGTGAATGCAACTCTCAGAGTTACACGTTTCTCTTCAGTGATCAGTTTGTTAACACAGTTTTCTGGAAATCTGCAATTTGGTATTTCATAGCGCAATGAACCTGACGGTGACAAAGGAAATATCCAGAGAGGAAACCTAGAAAGAAGCTTTCTTAGAAACTTCTTGCTGATGTGTGAATTCATCTCACAGAGTTACACTTATGTTTCGTGGAGCAGTCCATTAACACTGTCTTTGAGGAAGCTGAGAAGGGCTTCCTTGGATCGCATTGAGGCCTACGCTGATAAAGGAAATTTCATCCGTTCAAAACGTGAAAGGAGCTTTCTTAGAAACTTCTTTCTGATCTGTGAATTCATCTCACAGAGTTACAAGCTCTGCCTCAAGAAGCAGTTTGCTAACACTCTTTTCGTGGAATCTGCAAAGTGATATTTGGTAGCCCATAGGGGCCCATGGTGGAAAAGGAAATGTCCTCACATAATCACTACAGAGAAACTTTCTGAGAGATTGCTTTCTGATGTGTGACTTCATCACACAGAGTTCCACCCTTCCCTTCTTGGAACAGTTTGCTAACACTGTTCTCGTGGATTCTGCAAAGGTATATTTGGGAGCTCATTGAGGGCTAGGGTGAAAAAGGAATTCTCCTCACATAATAACTAAAGAGAAGCTTTCTGAGAAACTGCATTGCCATGTGTGAATGCAACTCTCAGAGTTACACGTTTCTCTTCAGTGATCAGTTTGTTAACACAGTTTTCTGGAAATCTGCAATTTGGTATTTCATAGCGCAATGAACCTGACGGTGACAAAGGAAATATCCAGAGAGGAAACCTAGAAAGAAGCTTTCTTAGAAACTTCTTGCTGATGTGTGAATTCATCTCACAGAGTTACACTTATGTTTCGTGGAGCAGTCCATTAACACTGTCTTTGAGGAAGCTGAGAAGGGCTTCCTTGGATCGCATTGAGGCCTACGCTGATAAAGGAAATTTCATCCGTTCAAAACGTGAAAGGAGCTTTCTTAGAAACTTCTTTCTGATCTGTGAATTCATCTCACAGAGTTACAAGCTATGCCTCAAGAAGCAGTTTGCTAACACTCTTTTCGTGGAATCTGCAAAGTGATATTTGGTAGCCCATAGGGGCCCATGGTGGAAAAGGAAATGTCCTCACATAATCACTACAGAGAAACTTTCTGAGAGATTGCTTTCTGATGTGTGACTTCATCACACAGAGTTCCACCCTTCCCTTCTTGGAACAGTTTGCTAACACTGTTCTCGTGGATTCTGCAAAGGTATATTTGGGAGCTCATTGAGGGCTAGGGTGAAAAAGGAATTCTCCTCACATAATAACTAAAGAGAAGCTTTCTGAGAAACTGCATTGCCATGTGTGAATGCAACTCTCAGAGTTACACGTTTCTCTTCAGTGATCAGTTTGTTAACACAGTTTTCTGGAAATCTGCAATTTGGTATTTCATAGCGCAATGAACCTGACGGTGACAAAGGAAATATCCAGAGAGGAAACCTAGAAAGAAGCTTTCTTAGAAACTTCTTGCTGATGTGTGAATTCATCTCACAGAGTTACACTTATGTTTCGTGGAGCAGTCCATTAACACTGTCTTTGAGGAAGCTGAGAAGGGCTTCCTTGGATCGCATTGAGGCCTACGCTGATAAAGGAAATTTCATCCGTTCAAAACGTGAAAGAAGCTTTCTGAGAAACTTCTTTCTGATCTGTGAATTCATCTCACAGAGTTACAAGCTCTGCCTCAAGAAGCAGTTTGCTAACACTCTTTTCGTGGAATCTGCAAAGTGATATTTGGTAGCCCATAGGGGCCCATGGTGGAAAAGGAAATGTCCTCACATAATCACTACAGAGAAACTTTCTGAGAGATTGCTTTCTGATGTGTGACTTCATCACACAGAGTTCCACCCTTCCCTTCTTGGAACAGTTTGCTAACACTGTTCTCGTG
Source organism: Rhinopithecus roxellana (assembly GCF_007565055.1). Lineage (NCBI taxonomy): Eukaryota > Metazoa > Chordata > Mammalia > Primates > Cercopithecidae > Rhinopithecus > Rhinopithecus roxellana. Next base: position 53,687,474 of record NC_044555.1, on the reverse strand, counting down.
GATTCTGCAAAGGTATATTTGGGAGCTCATTGAGGGCTAGGGTGAAAAAGGAATTCTCCTCACATAATAACTAAAGAGAAGCTTTCTGAGAAACTGCATTGCCATGTGTGAATGCAACTCTCAGAGTTACACGTTTCTCTTCAGTGATCAGTTTGTTAACACAGTTTTCTGGAAATCTGCAATTTGGTATTTCATAGCGCAATGAACCTGACGGTGACAAAGGAAATATCCAGAGAGGAAACCTAGAAAGAAGCTTTCTTAGAAACTTCTTGGTGATGTGTGAATTCATCTCACAGAGTTACACTTATGTTTCGTGGAGCAGTCCATTAACACTGTCTTTGAGGAAGCTGAGAAGGGCTTCCTTGGATCGCATTGAGGCCTACGCTGATAAAGGAAATTTCATCCGTTCAAAACGTGAAAGAAGCTTTCTGAGAAACTTCTTTCTGATCTGTGAATTCATCTCACAGAGTTACAAGCTCTGCCTCAAGAAGCAGTTTGCTAACACTCTTTTCGTGGAATCTGCAAAGTGATATTTGGTAGCCCATAGGGGCCCATGGTGGAAAAGGAAATGTCCTCACATAATCACTACAGAGAAACTTTCTGAGAGATTGCTTTCTGATGTGTGACTTCATCACACAGAGTTCCACCCTTCCCTTCTTGGAACAGTTTGCTAACACTGTTCTCGTGGATTCTGCAAAGGTATATTTGGGAGCTCATTGAGGGCTAGGGTGAAAAAGGAATTCTCCTCACATAATAACTAAAGAGAAGCTTTCTGAGAAACTGCATTGCCATGTGTGAATGCAACTCTCAGAGTTACACGTTTCTCTTCAGTGATCAGTTTGTTAACACAGTTTTCTGGAAATCTGCAATTTGGTATTTCATAGCGCAATGAACCTGACGGTGACAAAGGAAATATCCAGAGAGGAAACCTAGAAAGAAGCTTTCTTAGAAACTTCTTGCTGATGTGTGAATTCATCTCACAGAGTTACACTTATGTTTCGTGGAGCAGTCCATTAACACTGTCTTTGAGGAAGCTGAGAAGGGCTTCCTTGGATCGCATTGAGGCCTACGCTGATAAAGGAAATTTCATCCGTTCAAAACGTGAAAGGAGCTTTCTGAGAAACTTCTTTCGGATCTGTGAATTCATCTCACAGAGTTACAAGCTCTGCCTCAAGAAGCAGTTTGCTAACACTCTTTTCGTGGAATCTGCAAAGTGATATTTGGTAGCCCATAGGGGCCCATGGTGGAAAAGGAAATGTCCTCACATAATCACTACAGAGAAACTTTCTGAGAGATTGCTTTCTGATGTGTGACTTCATCACACAGAGTTCCACCCTTCCCTTCTTGGAACAGTTTGCTAACACTGTTCTCGTGGATTCTGCAAAGGTATATTTGGGAGCTCATTGAGGGCTAGGGTGAAAAAGGAATTCTCCTCACATAATAACTAAAGAGAAGCTTTCTGAGAAACTGCATTGCCATGTGTGAATGCAACTCTCAGAGTTACACGTTTCTCTTCAGTGATCAGTTTGTTAACACAGTTTTCTGGAAATCTGCAATTTGGTATTTCATAGCGCAATGAACCTGACGGTGACAAAGGAAATATCCAGAGAGGAAACCTAGAAAGAAGCTTTCTTAGAAACTTCTTG